>NC_056732.1:436271862-436304362 GCF_019279795.1 Protopterus annectens | reverse complement strand
TAATGAGTTGTATTTCTGGCCCTGCCAAGTGTGTCAGTGTGTGTGCATCCCTGTGAGAGTGTGGCAGTGTTGACATTGGTACCTGTTCATGTGGAGAGGCACATGTACTGCAGCTAACGTATAGCTACCATATCCCTGTTGCAGATGTCACTCACCATCACATGTAACCTATGTGGTATATCCAATAACTGCATAGAAATGTGATAGCACTCCATAGTCGTCAGGAGTTTGATACCATGTGCTGGTAGGTGTGTGACACAAACATGCTTATATTTTACTCTCCCACCCCTCCCCGACTTTCCTTTGCCTCTGTCTGCCTCTCTCACTGCCTCTCTGGTGGAAGTGGAGACCTTCACCTGCTTTGCTTAGGCAGCAGCATGTGTATTCTAAGTGATGCTCATGATCAGCTGATGGCCTCTGCATGAATTGCAGCCCTCCTCTAGCTGATTGCATGTGGAACAGCTGTGGTAACATTCCCATAGTCAGTTGCATGGAAACACACTCCAATATCTAGGAACATCATGTTGATGTTGGGCCTTTTCATTCACTGTGAGCAGGAACTCGATCTGTTGTTTGGCAAACAGCATCTCAGATGGATTGGGGATTTACCTCTAACAACATTCACTGTGGAAACAGGGCAACACACAGGAGGGGGTGTGCCTGACCTGACTACAGACTGTAAGTGCTGCTGTACTGCATTTGGAGTAATGTTGGTTTAACAGGGTGTTTGTGGATATGGCTGTCCTTCATGTTTTAATACCTGCCATGTCAGTGCTATGTTTATGAGGAAACCCCTATCTGTAGGGTCATCTGCCGACTGGGCAGTGTGTGGTGCCTTTTGTTTCATGTGTTACCCACAGAGCACCTATGTGTGAACTGCAGAAGGTAGTGTGAGGATTGCAGTCTTTAGATGGTAACAGCCGCAAGAGTTACTGACTTCATATCCCTCATAGGACATATGTTGCAACAAACCCTGTTACAACAGTAAATGTATGAGGTTATCACAGCAATATGTCAATATTGGCCCTGTGTATGTGCCTCCAGACACAACTCTGTCAACCTTTGTATATATGTCATGCAGTAAGAAGTGCATATGTGCTCATCATAATTAGTGACATCATATCTGATAACAAGCCAGTGAGATGTCAGACTGTTACACATGTTATGTATAGTAGTGGTTATATTTGATGACATAACCTGGACATTCTGTGGTTGTGTGTACAGTACTGAGGTCTGTGTACTTATGGTGAATGTTGACAGTGTGTGTATTGTTCATATGTACTTTGGCCTGTGTACAGACTGTGGTAGATGTCATTGTTTTTGGTCCCTTTCTATCTGATGGTACATGGTGCTCCACTGTATGTTACCCTGTCGGCTTACATGTTTGTAGGGCGATACACACACATGTCCCATACCACAGACAGGCATCGGACCACACTGTGTAGTGGCCCAATATATGTAGGTTTAGTATGTGAGTGGCACATATGAGGATGGTGTTGAACAGATAGTCCATATACTGTAATATTACACTAGCTTACCATATGTGGCTGTGGCTGTGTTCACATTGGTTGTGGTTATGCACTTTTACACAGATGTAGCGTACTCTGTGCTGTGACATGCCTGTAGAGCCTGCTATATATGCAGGTACATGTGCATTCCCCCATAGGAAATGTAGGCCAGTGTTGAGCCAGTCTGCCTGTAGCCTGCACAGTGCTTTGTTACATGCCTAGCAGCTAAGTGTACGTACCCAGTGAGATGTCATGTCCAGATACTTGCCAGATGTATTGCTGCCCGGCCTCCCTTAACAGTCATGTATGTCAGACAGGAACACAAACACAAGTCTCACCAACAAGTTCGATATACCAATCCGAGCTCCTGTACTCGGGCAGAACGTGCTATATTTATCCAACAATAACTCACGATAATGAGAATGCCAGTTGACAGTAAACTTTTTAAACTCAGTTTTAATGTGTTGAAAGACAAATAACATCCAGTGGTTTAGCGCTTTCATCTGTCGCAGACAGATTTCATCAGAACCAACAAATAGGTCACATACTCTGACGTTTATAGCAAAACTTTGGCGCCTTTTTTAAAACATTGTATAATTAATTACTTATGCTTAAAAACATATACTAAAAGAACATAATACATGTTGAATGTATTGCTAACATGCCACATATTACATAAATACTACTAATAATTACATAACTATAAACAACTAATACCCTGTACAAATGCTGTGAAGATTTTAAAAGGTTATAAAAAGATGTATGACAATAAAAATTCTCATAGCTATTCAGTAGTTGCTTCTGCAGTATATACTTAAAAAGACAAGTGATTCAACAATAAAAATCAACAATATAAAAAATATAAAAATATAAATCTATAAATCTCTCAGTCCTTTTTGTACTCCTTAGTGCTGTAGGTAACTATAGTAACCATGAGGGCTATATTTTGAAGCTAGTTCCCTAATAGTAAAAAGGGTTTTAAACTGATGTACTCATTTAATCCCGGATACGTAGTGGCATCTAACATTATTTGCCACTTACTTTCCAGGCATCCCAATTTAGCTTTCCAATTCCCACTATTCACTGAGTTGTCAACCTGATCCAATATGGCAAAAGTAAAGGTGTGGTCTATATTTGTAGCCTTAGTATGTTTACTCAATGCATTGTTTTCATCACCTTTTTTAATTTTATAATAATGCTCATATATTCTGGTCTTAAACTTTCTTTCAGTTTTCCCTACATAGTATACATTACATTTTTTGCACTTAGTGAGATATACAACACCTTGGCTATTACAATTTCCCTCTTTAAAATTACATACACTGTGGGTACTATTTTCCAAAACCACACTCTTTTCTTGGTTAATAAACTGACACTGTCTGCATGCTCCACATTTCTTGGTGCCATTTTTCCTATATAATTTACCCTGCCTTCTATTACCACTTGTTTCTGTGAGTCTTTTTAGATTCATTCCTGTTTTTAATATTATTTTGGGTATGGAGCCAACTATGTTCCGTGCTTCTTCATCCAAGTTAAATATATACCAATGTCTACGTAATATTTCCTTAACCACATTTGTGTATGGATTGTACATAATCACACACACTCTCCTATTGAACTCATTGTTTTTAGTGATTGCTACAGATACTTTCCCTAGTAATGGTTGATATTTATTACCCCATTGTGATTTTACATAATTTGTCACATCCTTCAGCATACTTCCGGGGTATTCCCTTTCTTTAAATAATTGATAGATAACTTCAATTTCTTGGTTCATGATCTCTCTAGTGGAAGACATGCGGGCTGCACGTACACACTGTCCCTTGACTATATTTTTAAAAGTGTATGGTGGATGGTCACTTCCATACTGTATATAGTCATTTGAGAAAGATGGTTTCCTGTATAGTTGAGACACATAACCATTTTCATTTGAACTGATGAAGGTGTCCAAGTATGATATTCCCTCTCTTTCTACAGTGTGTGTAAATCTCAAAAATTCGGTTGTGGAATTGATATATTTGATGAATAATGGAATAGTTTCCATGTTTCCTTTCCATGCAATGAATATATCGTCCAAAAATCGAGTGTATAGTGACATTTGCTTATAGTATTCACTGGTAAAAATGTACTGATTTTCCCACTCTAGCATTACTAAATTCGCATAAGAGGGTGCACACGATGCCCCCATGGCAACTCCATTGGTTTGTCTAAATGTCTCACCATTGAACTCAATATAGTTGTGGTCCAAGATCAGATCCATGGTGCTCATAATGAGTTGAATTTTGTCCCATGAATATTCAGAGTATTTCCTTAGGCTGTTACAGAAGTATTCTAAACCTATCTCCTTGGGTATGGAGGAAAAAAGATCCTTGACATCCACCGTTATGTATATAATTCCAGGGTTCCATACATCTTGATTTAATTTACCCAGAAAATGCCATGAGTCTTTGATCAGATGTGGAACCTTTTGATAGATGTTCTTCGTCCATTCATCCACCAAGACGCCCAAATTGAAAGTTTTAGATTTAGATGCTGATATGATTGGTCTATATGGAGGGTTCTGCAAGTTTTTATGAATCTTCGGAATGCCTATTATGTGACCTAAAATGGGATGTTCATTCCTGAGAAAATGGTACACATCCTCCGTAATTCTACTGTCTAACCTAAATTCTTCTATAACCAAGTCTATCTTCCTGTATCCAGTATTGATTTGATTTCGTGAAATTAATTCATAATTCCCTGAATTGATCAAGATGTCCTTCAGTCTATTCTGATATTCACTTGTATGAGTCAGTATGATCCCCCCTCCCTTATCGGGTTTCATGACTCTAAGTTCTTTATTGGTGACAATGTCTTTAAGCATTTTCCTTTCTTTTTGTGTAAGGTTGTCACAAAACTCACTTCTCTTGCCATGTCTCTTCCTTACACAGTTGTGTATATCATACAATTCTCTACATACAGCCTGTTCATAAAGTGTTACATGTCTATTGTTAGGGGGTATATATGTGCTTTTTTTCTCTAATTTGTTGACCTTATAGTCATTGGTACCCTCTTGATCCTTAAACTGAAATGCCAAATTCAATCGACGACAGTAAAGTTTGACTTCTTTTATGGTATCGAATAAATTAAACTGTCCTGTTGGAATATATTTCATTCCTTTGCTAAATAAAGTTAGAAATTCATCTGTTATTTCCACGTCCGTATAATTGTACACTATAAATCCTTTTAAGTTATGAATCTTTGGATACATCTCTCTTTCATTTACATCTATAGTGCCCTTAACTTTAATTTCTTTCACATTACTCATTTTTCCTTCTATTATTTTCTCATTTTGTGTCACCCTTGTCACATTCACATTGGGTTTGTTATCTAATATTGTCTCTTTTGATATCTTTTTGGGGCTGGAAAAAATCTTCCTCCATGAAAATTTGAATTGGTCTCCTGTCTATCATGTATATGTTTGCCTTCACTATGTTCATTGTGGTGTATGTGATTCGTTTTCCTGTCTACCTGGGGCCAAATATATGCCCTTCCAGTTCTGTATTGTTCAACATCTCGCTCCATTTTATTGACTTTCCTGTTAAATATATTCTTTATTCTATAGTTAGCTGTTTGAAACTGTTTGTAAAACAGTTCCTGCCATTGATCAAATTCCTTATCACCTGTTATTTCTTCATTTAACATTTCTAATTCATTAATTAATTTAGCTATCTTCTCATCATTGTACTTCATTAATAATTTCATGTACATAGAACCAAACATGTCAAACAATTTATCAAAATCTTTTTTCACTGGTTCAGTGTATTCTATTCCCAAAGGCAGCTTGAAAAAACGCAACCCTTTAGGTGTAATATGATTATCAATACATTTCTCCAAGTACACATTATCCAACTTTACACTTTTAAATTGGATTAACTTTTTTCCAAGTAAATTGATTTTTGTTTTTATATTGCAATTAGATTCATCAAATGCATACTTGTTACTTTTATTTATTCTGTTAACATCGAATACATAGTCATCGTTTAAAAATTCCTGCATATATTTAACATTGTGTCTTGTATCCTGTTCTGAACATTGTCTATTATTTCTAACCTTGCTAGATGGGTTTGGACTAAATAAATAATCAAGGAACATCGTACCTGTATTGGTCTTGTTCATAGTATTTTTCTTGATGGCATTTGAATAAGTTTTACTTCTGTCACGAATTTTGGGTCGTGCTCCCAGTCTCTCCACTTCATCTTTATGATGGAAAATGCTGAAATCAAAAGTGAATTCAGCTTCTGATAAGATGTTATCTCCTACTTCTTTTAAATCAATGCCAGTCTGTCTTCTCGGCGTGGTTACGCTATAATCCTGTGGTTGCCCATTCGGGATATCGCCCAGGCTGTTAAGTTCGATCCTTTCAGCAATGAAAGGTGGTGTTTGGCTTCCCTTATCTTTTACGTTAGCATGAGGGGAGCTGGTACTGCTGAGAGGCATCGCCGAACCTGCCAATTTCCCTACTAATTCCAATAGTTTGCTAACATCAGTCCTCAGCGAGATAACTTCTTCTTGTAAAGTTTCAAACTCCGCTCTGCACAATAAAGTATCCTGCGGTGCCGGATCGGTCATAATGCAACTCGGAACACAAACACAAGTCTCACCAACAAGTTCGATATACCAATCCGAGCTCCTGTACTCGGGCAGAACGTGCTATATTTATCCAACAATAACTCACGATAATGAGAATGCCAGTTGACAGTAAACTTTTTAAACTCAGTTTTAATGTGTTGAAAGACAAATAACATCCAGTGGTTTAGCGCTTTCATCTGTCGCAGACAGATTTCATCAGAACCAACAAATAGGTCACATACTCTGACGTTTATAGCAAAACTTTGGCGCCTTTTTTAAAACATTGTATAATTAATTACTTATGCTTAAAAACATATACTAAAAGAACATAATACATGTTGATTATACAATGTTTTAAAAAAGGCGCCAAAGTTTTGCTATAAACGTCAGAGTATGTGACCTATTTGTTGGTTCTGATGAAATCTGTCTGCGACAGATGAAAGCGCTAAACCACTGGATGTTATTTGTCTTTCAACACATTAAAACTGAGTTTAAAAAGTTTACTGTCAACTGGCATTCTCATTATCGTGAGTTATTGTTGGATAAATATAGCACGTTCTGCCCGAGTACAGGAGCTCGGATTGGTATATCGAACTTGTTGGTGAGACTTGTGTTTGTGTTCCGAGTTGCATTATGACCGATCCGCACCGCAGGATATTGTGCAGAGCGGAGTTTGAAACTTTACAAGAAGAAGTTATCTCGCTGAGGACTGATGTTAGCAAACTATTGGAATTAGTAGGGAATTGGCAGGTTCGGCGATGCCTCTCAGTATACCAGCTCCCTCATGCTAACGTAAAAGATAAGGAAGTTAAACACCACCTTTCATTGCTGAAAGGATCGAACTTAACAGCCTGATATATCGAATGGGCAACCACAGACATTATAGCTGCAACCGAAGAAGACAGACTGGCATTGATTTAAAAGAAGTAGGAGATAACATCTTATCAGAAGCTGAATTCACTTTTGATTTCAGCATTTTCCATCATAAAGATGAAGTGGAGAGACTGGGAGCACGACCCAAAATTCGTGACAGAAGTAAAACTTATTCAAATGCCATCAAGAAAAATACTATGAACAAGACCAATACAGGTACGATGTTCCTTGATTATTTATTTAGTCCAAACCCATCTAGCAAGGTTAGAAATAATAGACAATGTTCAGAACAGGATACAAGACACAATGTTAAATATATGCGAATTTTAAGATGACTATGTATTCCGTTAACAGAATAAATAAAAGTAACAAGTATGCATTTGATGAATCTAATTGCAATATAAAAACAAAAATCAATTTACTTGGAAAAAAGTTAATCCAATTTAAAAGTGTAAAGTTGGATAATGTGTACTTGGAGAAATGTATTGATAATCATATTACACCTAAAGGGTTGCGTTTTTTCAAGCTGCCTTTGGGAATAGAATACACTGAACCAGTGAAAAGATTTTGATAAATTGTTTGACATGTTTGGTTCTATGTACATGAAATTATTAATGAAGTACAATGATGAAGATAGCTAAATTAATTAATGAATTAGAAATGTTAAATGAAGAAATAACAGGTGATAAGGAATTTGATCAATGGCAGGAACTGTTTTACAAACAGTTTCAAACAGCTAACTATAGAATAAAGAATATATTTAACAGGAAAGTCAATAAATGGAGCGATGTTGAACAATACAGAACTGGAAGGCATATATTTGGCCCCAGGTAGACAGGAAAACGAATCACATACACCACAATGAACATAGTGAAGGCAAACATATACATGATAGACAGGAGACCAATTCAAATTTTCATGGATGAAAAAAGATATCAAAAAGACAATATTAGATAACAAACCCAATGTGAATGTGACAAGGGTGACACAAAATGAGAAAATAATAGAAGGAAAATGAGTAATGTGAAAGAAATTAAAGTTAAGGGCACTATAGATGTAAATGAAAGAGAGATGTATCCAAAGATTCATAACTTAAAAGGATTTATAGTGTACAATTATGGGGACGTGGAAATAACAGATGAATTTCTAACTTTATTTAGCAAAGGAATGAAATATATTCCAACAGGACAGTTTAATTTATTCGATACCATAAAAGAAGTCAAACTTTACTGTCGTCGATTGAATTTGGCATTTCAGTTTAAGGATCAAGAGGGTACCAATGACTATAAGGTCAACAAATTAGAGAAAAAGCATATATACCCCTAACAATAGACATGTAACACTTTATGAACAGGCTGTATGTAGAGAATTGTATGATATACACAACTGTGTAAGGAAGAGACATGGCAAGAGAAGTGAGTTTTGTGACAACCTTACACAAAAAGAAAGGAAAATGCTTAAAGACATTGTCACCAATAAAGAACTTAGAGTCATGAAACCCGATAAGGGAGGGGGGATCATACTGACTCATACAAGTGAATATCAGAATAGACTGAAGGACATCTTGATCAATTCAGGGAATTATGAATTAATTTCACGAAATCAAATCAATACTGGATACAGGAAGATAGACTTGGTTATAGAAGAATTTAGGTTAGACAGTAGAATTGGAGGATGTGTACCATTTTCTCAGGAATGAACATCCCATTTTAGGTCACATAATAGGCATTCAAGATTCATAAACTTGCAGAACCCTATAGACCAATCATATCAGCATCTAAATCTAAAACTTTCAATTTGGGCGCCTTGGTGGATGAATGGACTAAGAACATCTATCAAAAGGTTCCACATCTGATCAAAGACTCATGGCATTTTCTGGGTAAATTAAATCAAGATGTATGGAACCCTGGAATTATATACATAACGGTGGATGTCAAGGATCTTTTTCTCCATACCCAAGGAGATAGGTTTAGAATACTTCTGTAACAGCCTAAGGAAATACTCTGAATATTCATGGGACAAAATTCAACTCATTATGAGCACCATGGATCTGATCTTGGACCACAACTATATTGAGTTCAATGGTGAGACATTTAGACAAACCAATGGAGTTGCCATGGGGGCATCGTGTGCACCCTCTTATGCGAATTTAGTAATGCTAGAGTGGGAAAATCAGTACATTTTTACCAGTGAATACTATAAGCAAATGTCACTATACACTCGATTTTTGGACGATATATTCATTGCATGGAAAGGAAACATGGAAACTATTCCATTATTCATCAAATATATCAATTCCACAACCGAATTTTTGAGATTTACACACACTGTAGAAAGAGAGGGAATATCATACTTGGACACCTTCATCAGTTCAAATGAAAATGGTTATGTGTCTCAACTATACAGGAAACCATCTTTCTCAAATGACTATATACAGTATGGAAGTGACCATCCACCATACACTTTTAAAAATATAGTCAAGGGACAGTGTGTACGTGCAGCCCGCATGTCTTCCACTAGAGAGATCATGAACCAAGAAATTGAAGTTATCTATCAATTATTTAAAGAAAGGGAATACCCCGGAAGTACGCTGAAGGATGTGACAAATTATGTAAAATCACAATGGGGTAATAAATATCAACCATTACTAGGGAAAGTATCTGTAGCAATCACTAAAAACAATGAGTTCAATAGGAGAGTGTGTGTGATTATGTACAATCCATACACAAATGTGGTTAAGGAAATATTACGTAGACATTGGTATATATTTAACTTGGATGAAGAAGCACGGAACATAGTTGGCTCCATACCCAAAATAATATTAAAAACAGGAATGAATCTAAAAAGACTCACAGAAACAAGTGGTAATAGAAGGCAGGGTAAATTATATAGGAAAAATGGCACCAAGAAATGTGGAGCATGCAGACAGTGTCAGTTTATTAACCAAGAAAAGAGTGTGGTTTTGGAAAATAGTACCCACAGTGTATGTAATTTTAAAGAGGGAAATTGTAATAGCCAAGGTGTTGTATATCTCGCTAAGTGCAAAAAATGTAATGTATACTATGTAGGGAAAACTGAAAGAAAGTTTAAGACCAGAATATATGAGCATTATTATAAAATTAAAAAAGGTGATGAAAACAATGCATTGAGTAAACATACTAAGGCTACAAATATAGACCACACCTTTACTTTTGCCATATTGGATCAGGTTGACAACTCAGTGAATAGTGGGAATTGGAAAGCTAAATTGGGATGCCTGGAAAGTAAGTGGCAAATAATGTTAGATGCCACTACGTATCCGGGATTAAATGAGTACATCAGTTTAAAACCCTTTTTACTATTAGGGAACTAGCTTCAAAATATAGCCCTCATGGTTACTATAGTTACCTACAGCACTAAGGAGTACAAAAAGGACTGAGAGATTTATAGATTTATATTTTTATATTTTTTATATTGTTGATTTTTATTGTTGAATCACTTGTCTTTTTAAGTATATACTGCAGAAGCAACTACTGAATAGCTATGAGAATTTTTATTGTCATACATCTTTTTATAACCTTTTAAAATCTTCACAGCATTTGTACAGGGTATTAGTTGTTTATAGTTATGTAATTATTAGTAGTATTTATGTAATATGTGGCATGTTAGCAATACATTCAACATGTATTATGTTCTTTTAGTATATGTTTTTAAGCATAAGTAATTAATTATACAATGTTTTAAAAAAGGCGCCAAAGTTTTGCTATAAACGTCAGAGTATGTGACCTATTTGTTGGTTCTGATGAAATCTGTCTGCGACAGATGAAAGCGCTAAACCACTGGATGTTATTTGTCTTTCAACACATTAAAACTGAGTTTAAAAAGTTTACTGTCAACTGGCATTCTCATTATCGTGAGTTATTGTTGGATAAATATAGCACGTTCTGCCCGAGTACAGGAGCTCGGATTGGTATATCGAACATGTATGTCAGACAGAGCAGCGGGATGCTGTACAGATGTATGCTGATATCCAGTGGGTAGTATGTGGCCATGGCACCTCTGTACCAGCAGTTATTATGTGTCAGGACAGACAGGGGTGTGTGAATGGATATGGGGCAAATGTATACCAGTTGTTACGTGATATACCCATCTACATGGCTGTTAACATCCACATTGTCAGGCTTGGTCCACATGTCTTGCACTAAAGGGTTCTGTGTATACCTCTGGACTGTCCAGAGTGTGTCAGAATATCCACATATATTGGCCAATATCTCTGCTGTAGTCTACAGGAGCATTACGTGCTAGCAGCGGTACTGTACTATGATGTTCTTAGGATGTCTGTCAGTGATCTCCCACACACACCATGTCTGTGAAGACAATCCCTATTACAGTAACAATAGTCTACAAATATACCTGCTATACATACCTGACATCCCCTTGCACTATGAAGTTGGGACTATAGGGGCTGAGGTAGGGCTACACTCCATGTTCAGGACATATGGTGGAAATATATGTATATATAATTATCCAGATATCTATATAGATATATACACATATACATATCAACATATATAAATTGATGTGTATATGTAAATAGATATACATATAAACACCCAGATATATACATATACAGAGCAATATATATCTCCACATATACAGATAGTGATACATATGCAGATATATATATATATATATATATATATATATATATATATATATATATATGGATATCTACATATATATTGACAGTAGTAGGTATATCAGAATAGATTTGTATGTACATATAGTTATATATATCTACATATATACCAACATAACCAGGCATATCTGTACACATAGGATGTGCATACATATATAGCTATATATACATATACGTATAACTATATATACATATATGTATATATATATATATATATATATATATATATATATATATATATATATATATACACATACATATGAAGAGATATATAAATGGTCATATATATGTAGCACTATACAGATGTGTATACAAACATATGTATGAGTATACATGTGTATGTACATGTAGACATATATAGACCTATCATATGTATACAACCATATTCCTGTCATGAGTAAAGCTCACGGCTGTGTATACCCTCCCAGATGTATCTCACCATATGTATCTGCTATGTGTACTTTATGATAAAACAACATATGTGATGCAACAGTCATATTAATAGCAAGGACTACACAATTTAGGAACTAAAGGCAATTGTTCAATACTACTCAATAAGTGTATTAACAGCTATATTGGTAAAACAACAGCTATCTTCACAGTGGTCATGGCGTAGTGGTTAAGTGTTGTGACTTCAGTGTACAGGGTCCTGGATTCAAGACCTGTAAGGGCTGTTCATTTTGTTGCTGGGCAGAACAAGGGCTGTCGGATACAGAGTGGTTAATGCAGTTTTGAGCAGCTTTAAGTGGATTTGCATGGGTTTGTGCGAAACTAAGCAGTGCTGAGCTATGGGTAAACATACGGGCGCTTACACAGTGTAGGCATCGCTTACCAGTGCGCAAATCAGCTCAGCTGTTATATTGCAGCAATGTTGATACTTGCTAAGCTTGTCTTTGCCCTGGTAACCAGGTCACACCACCCAGTCTGATAATCTGTAATAAGTGTATGTAATGCCATGTACAATACATGCACCTATGTGCTGTCATTACAGTAGCAAGGGGTGTGAGTGTCATGTGTGGGACACAGACATATATGAGGCCTGTACAGCACTGTTATCCATGTGAATGTGTTACATACAGGTATAGTAGCCCAGGGATCATGCTGTCAGCCTGGCATGTAGTGTATCATGGCAATACTACTGTTGACAGTGATAACCCAGGCAAGAGCAGAGTGCTAAATGTAGTATTGACAACAGGCACACCTGCGGGCATAGCTGGACTCCGAGGCCTCCCTGTTGTATCCCTGGTGTGTGAGCTGTGTCACACTATATACCCCTTACTGGGTAATGATTCATCATGTGGAATGTAACAGTAGACTACCATCTGTACAGTACATGTTAGTGAGGGCTTCTGACATGTAGTTATGGCATACATATTGTTGTCAGACATCTATCTGTCAACACACTCATGCTACTGCAAAGCTACATGCCAAGCTGATGACTGTCAGTCCCCTGCACAGATGTGCAGATGGCAGGTATCCAGCTGGGATATGTACAGGCAACAAAATTCTTCAGTTCAAAAATAAGAAAAACACATGTAGCAAAGGTAGTAGATTCTTTACTTCACCACAAAATCGTCTGGTACCTCGGCCTCTTGCCTTCAAAGATACATACAACCAAATGCATTCTACTTTTATATCAGGTTCAACCATTAATTAATTAATTAATCAATCAATCAATTAACTTATAAACTACCTAAACACTTTTAAATAAAATATAATATCTCCCATTACCTTAAACCTATAAAAGTGACCCATACATATTTTTAAACACATTTTTTTCTATTTTTACATACAATTCACTACATTCCAATACATGCATTACAATAATTTATGATACAAAATATTCCATGCAATGTATAATACATCTTAAATATTCAATTTAAATGTAATCTGTCTCTACATTTAGCCCTCTTGGTGTAAAAGTGCCATAATTTAAAATCATTTTACTTTCAAGCACATTTAATTTCTGCTTCAGCTCACCACTTTTTACTTTCAGCGGTCTTGCCAAAACACTAAAGAAAAAAGTGGAGTCATCTCCCCCATGTACTTTACAAAAATCATCTCACACAGGACTCTTATAATTCTTATTTCGAATATCACCCAAATGTTCTAGAATTCTGACCTTAACAGCGTTTTTCATTTGACATATATACCATTTTATTTTCGCACATCCACATCCTATAGCATATACTACTCCACATAAATTACAAGTAAACCTATTTTTGCTTAAAAATTTCCTATCATTTATTAAACTTCCTGAAATGTTTCTATTTTTTTGACAAACCTTACATTTTCCACAAGAAAATGAGCTCATGACTGAATCATCTGATACAAATAATGGCTTGTTCAGCAATTCCTTAAGGTTAGAATATCTCCCATATGAAAATTTTACTAAACCTGGAAATGAGTCACCAACTGACTCATCTAAACATACCAGATGCCATAAGCCCACAATTATTTCTCTCAAAATGGGTGAGAAGGAAGAAAATTTGGAAACAAAATAAATGTCAGGCCCTAAATAAGCAGGCTTCAAATTTTGGTTCCTATCTTTACTTGTTCCTTGTTCTCTATTAATGACTTGGAACCTTTCACCTGTCTGTACCCTTCTTAAATCATAATCCAACCGTTCTTTATCATAGCCCCTTAACAACAGTCTTTCCCTTGTCTCCACCAAAAATGAAGTTCTGTATTTCTCCTCAGACGTATTACGGGCAATTCACTTAAATTCCCCCAAAGGCAAAGAGCTAATCAAATGCGAGGGGTGCATGCTTGTCACACAAAAAAAAATGTTTACAGCTTTGGGCTTGTGTGGTATTTCTGCGGCCTTTCCAGTTGTTGCAGATGTCTTGAGAGGTACATACCAAATGGGGCATTGTATTTTATAATGGGTCTAATGAGGGATGAGTACAGTGGGACAATGACCTCCTTTTTTCTGGATGAAAAGCCCTTAGTGATGAGGTGTGCCACATAGAAGAATTTCCTGACTGTTGTGTCGATGTGGTTATTGAAGGTGAGACCACTGTCCACCTGTGTCCATAAGTCTCTTATCACACTTTCTGTGTTTAGTGTACTGCCACCTATGTGGCAATTCACGGGTACATATTTTTTCCCAAAGGGGATAACAGTACATTTCTTGGCATTGAGTTTGAGCCCATGGCTCTGGCAACAAGCATCTGTTTCTGTAAGGCCCTTTTGTAGAGTATCCACATACTTTGGGGATTCAGTAATGACTCCCAGTTTGCAGTCATCTGCAAACTTTGTTAGCCAGAGTCCCTTAATGTTGGCCTGTACTTCAGAGAAGTAGATGCCAAACAAGAGAGGTCCCAGGACTGAACCCTGAGGTACTCCACTTGTCACTTGTCTGGAGCTGGATTTGGAGTCAGCTACTTTTACAGTGTGGGTTCTGTCAGTAAGCCAGTTGGCAACCTATCGAGTGAAGTAGGGATTAATGCCCAGCTTAGTAAGTTTATCTATGATTCCAGAGTGGGGGATGGTGTCAAAGGCCTTGCTGAGGTCCAAATAGACTGTGTGGACTGCCTTACCCTCATCCACGGCTCTAGAGACTGATTTGAAGAAGTCAATAAGGTTCAGGAGACAAGACCAGCTCTTCACGAACCCAAACTGGGTGGGTTCCAGTGTTTTAAGGTTGCCAATGTCTTTGTTTATAATTTCCATGATAATACGTTCCATGGCCTTGCAGATCAGGCTCAACTGACTGATGGGGCGGTAGTTCCCAGGATCCAAGGTGGGTCCACCCTTGTTGAGTGGGATAACTGTAGCTGTGTGCCACTCAATGGACACAAAGCCTGAGGGGAGGGTATGATTAAACATGACACTTAGGTGAGGTGCCAGTTCATTTTGTAGTTCATGTAGTACACAGCCCAGGATGTCATCTGGTCCCGTGGATGCTGTATTCTTAGCTTTGGAGAGTGCATTTTTTACCTGTGTGGCCGTTATTACTAGAATTTGGCAATCTTCCAGTATTGAGATGGGCCATTTAGGGGGTGAGAAGGGGGTGAAGTTGGCACTGAATCAATCTGCCAGGATATTGGCAGTATCCTTGGGGATCAGTATATTTAATGCCATTCTGTTGTAGCTCAGAGCAGATCTGAGCATTGACATTTAGATTCTTGACATAGTTATAGAATGCCTTGTGGTTGTTTTTGGAATATTTGGCAATTTTATTTTTGCAACTAGCTTTGGAGGATTTTATGAGGGATCTCAGCTTCTTACTGAGGCTGTTAAGGGAGTTTTTTGCATCCTGGGATTTTCCTCTTTTCTGCAACAGTTTTTTTCTTTTTGTTGTAAAGTTTGTTTATGGCAGGGGACCACCATATTGGCTTCCTTTTTTTGGAGGAGAGCATCTTGGTTCTATTTGGGATGGCACGATTCATTCTTGAGTGGATGTGCTCGTACAGTGCCGTAGTATAGGACTCAGCACTCGAACTTTCAGTTCCTGTCTGCACGGGTGTCATGAAGTTTGTAACTTCTGACTTGAGTAGCATGAAGTTGGCCTTGGAGAAGATTTTTACAGAGGTTTCCTTAGGGGGGGTGGGGGTGGGATGTGGATGTTAAGGGTGATTAACTGACCTGACCAATGAGAGGGTGACCATAGGTGTGGAGCATCGATTTCCCATGTTGGTAATGACCAGGTCTAGGATATTGGAGCCCCTGGTGGGACTATGGATTAGTTGATCCAGGACATCAGAATTTATGAATTCCAAGTACCGTTGGGCAAAGGTGTTGGAGTGGAGTAGTATATGCTATAGGATGTTGATGTGAGAAAATAAAATGGTGTATAGGTCAAACGAAAAGAGCTGATAAGGTCAGAATTCTAGAACATTTGGGTGATATTCGAAATAAGAATTATGAGTCCTGTGGCAGATCATTTTTGTAAAGTACATGGTGGAGATGACTCCACTTTTTTCTTTAGTGTTTTGGCAAGACCGTTCCAAATAAAAAGTGGTGAGCTACAGCAGAAATTAAATGTGCTTGAAAGTAAAATGATTTTAAATTATGGCACTTTGACACCAAGATGGCTAAATTTAGAGGTAGATTACATTTAAATTGAATATTTAAGATGTATTATACATTGCATGGCATATTTTGTATTATAAATTATTGTAATGCATGTATTGGAATATAGTGAATTGTATTTAAAAATAGAAAAAAATGTATTTAAAAATATGTATGGGTCCTTTTTATAGGTTTAAGGTAATGGGAGATATTATATTTTATAGAAAAATGTTTAGGTAGTTTATAAGTTGATTGATTGATTACTTAATGGTTGCACCTGATATAAAAGTAGAATGCATTTGGTTGTATGCATCCTTGAAGGCAAGAAGCCGAGGTACCAGATGATTTTGTGGTGAAGTAAAGAATCTACTACCTTTGCTACATGTGTTTTTTCGTATGTACAGGCAACCTAAGCTTGATTGACACTGACATGTCTGCCCAGCTATGTAAGACATGGCACATATGCGAGATGTCATCCTGTACGTACTACATGCCATGGCTACCTCGACTACACTACCACAGTCAACCGAACATGCTTGGGTACAGGTCTCTATCACAGACACTAACCATGTGTTGTACCATGCACAGGAGGCACCTGGAGAATTGGCTGATACATGTCATTCTCACCCTGAGGGTCACCACAGTAGTGTTTGTCAATAGATTGCCTGCTGCCACCTGGCAGGTGGCAGGATACCACTGTACACACAACCCCTGCACAACCCATCTCCCCTTGGACAATAGCTAGGTACACAGCTATGACCACTTGCAGTGATGCACCCCTGTACTGACACATGTATACATGTGCATGACTGAGTATAGCAGTGTCTGTGTGTTAGCACTTCTGTTCTTGGGAAATCCACGAGGCCCTTCACAACCAACACAACACCCATTGCCATAGTCAGGTGTGGCTGCTGCTGTATGGGACATTACATGTACCCTGTTAAGCTCTCCCCCATCCCGGCTACATGAGCCTTGCAGGACCAGCACAGCAGTAATTTACAAATGGGTTGATAGGCATGGGATACCCATTGTGTTCTGGCCTGAATGTGTAGTTGTGCATGTCCGTAAATCTGTAGGGTACAGCATTCAGAGGCCACATACTCCCATTACAATACCCATTGCCACACAGTAGTACAGATAGTGTTGTTGCTACCAATAGGTGAGGCATGACAATGCAACACCCTACTATGCATGTGGCATGTGCATTAGATGCATATCCCTGTAGTACCACTGTTGGGATATACTATAGGTAGTATCGCAGTTGCGGCCAATGTGTGATGGTGGGTACGGCAGAGTGTCATCACGGGTTTCAGGGAGTACAATATGCACAAGGGATATGGGTGCTGTACACACTGTCATTACACCAAGGTACTCCCGGTATATGTCCCATGTACCACATTATGGTTACCACTGTCACCATCAACCATACAGGTAACTGATACCACAATCCAAGCCAGTTATGCATGTGCTGTGTGCAGTCTACCTGCAACACATTGGACACATGGTCAAGTTAGTTAGCAGCGATAGGCCCTGGTATCTCGGATGCGTTTCTGGCTATGTGTCTGTTAATGTGTGTATAATGGTATGTCACACTACATATTGTCCATATGCACCAATTACATCCCCCATTAGCATACTGTACATGTCTGGGGATGTTCTGCATGTAACATGTAACCTGGGACACACCTCACCCTAAACGCTGTGTGGTGTGTGCAAAGTAAACCACACGCTTCACTATCACTACATAGCTAAGTATGGGTCTAGTCCCAGTGTTGCCAAGTAACAGTGTGCATGCATGTAGATGGATCTACATCATGTTGCAGGGTGTACACTCCTCAGCAGGTCACCTGTCCATGTGGCACAAGCAATAACCATTTTAGTAACCTGTGACATGTGTTCAACTGTACCCCAGGTATGTCATAGCCATGGTGTCACCACAGTGACATACCCTGTTGTGGAATATGACTGCAGACCATCCTCATGCTGACACATGTACACCTACAACACAAATGGATAACATTATAGGGACTGCAATCAACCTGTGTTACTAACAGCTGTAATTCATCATTGCTGGTTGGCTACACTACCTGCCATTTATGCATTACACTTTACTCCTTACAACATGTTACACTGCAATACTCTAGTACAGTCACCATGTGCATCAGAACCATATCAGCCTGTCCCTGCATTGATGGTATGGATGACAGGGATGTGGCACAAGTATCATCATATGCACATGGCATCCTTGTGCTGACACATGTACACCTACAACACAAATGGGTAAAAATATAGAGACCACAACCAACCAGTGTTACCAACAGCTATGAGGCATCATTGCTGGATGGCTATACTACCTTCCATATATGCATTACACTTTACTCCCTATATGTTACACTGCAGTACTGTGGTACACTGTAGTACAGTCACCGTGTGCATCAGGACCATATCAGCCTGTCCCTGCATTGATGGTATGGATGACAGGGATGTGGTACAGGTATCATCATATGCACAGGGTGTGATTTTGGTTTGCCAGAGGCCAAGGGTGGGCCATACATTTGCCACCATGAGTGTGGGTGAGGGGTGTACTGTGGTGAGCTGGACGTGGTGATGTGGTGTGTGTAGATATGGGATTGCCCTAGGTGTGTTTGCATAGTGTGTGGGTATGCATGCACACAGTTCTGCCATGTGGCTGCCCTACACAGGCGTTTATTGACAGCTGCAAATCATACCTGGCAGGGTGTGCAGTTCACTACCTCCAGCCATGGACATGTGGACTGTGCCTGCCAGGGGTTCCATGGGCATGTCTAGGTACAGGCCTCGATGTGCTACTCTCACCTGCTGATGACAAATGTCTGCTGGTACCAGGTCCCTCCTGGGACTGGCCAGGAGCATGTGGCCTGCTGTAGTGTGGAGTGGACAGCACACCCCCACACAGCCGAGGCTGCTACTGCCACTACAGGAGCCCCCTAGCACATCCACGTTGACTGCCAGCTGTTGGTGTTGCTGGCCCACGTCCACGCGGCCGTCACTGCATCCCCACCACACATTGAATAACAGACACACCATGGCCGGTGAGGGCCATCATCTCACCCTGCCATCTATCCGTGAGCTTGGTATAAGCACGGATGGCACCAGACAGTTCACGGAGGTTGTCGCTTACAGATGCGATAGCAGCCCTCTGCAACCTCAGGTCCTGTCTGGTGTAATGTTCCATATGTGCCTGAACCGCCACAACAGCCTGAAACATATGCCTGCTGGTACCAGCTATGTCACCTATGCCAGGAGCATGATGTCCAGTGGCCCTACCATGAGCCCCCTGGGACATCCGCCTATGTGGTGCCCTGCCGGATATCTGGCTATGCCTGCTGTGACCGGACACAGTAGGCGTGGTTACCACACTTTCCTGTGCACTGCCACCAAACACCAGCTGTCCCTCCACTATGGCCACTGGTGATGGGGTATGTATAGGCACTGAAACTGTGTGCAGGGTTGGGGTGGCTAAAAGGGGGATGTCAAATGTTAGTGCAGTGTCGACCCCAGACAACCCCACCTGTGCCTCAACAGTACTATCATCATCTTCAGTGTCTGTGTGGATACCAGCATCAGATTGCATGCAGGAGGGACCCTGACCCACCTCGCCACCTGTGGGGGAAAACAATAAATGCACTTTAAAACCTGTACAGCATCGCCTAACAGTACACACACACACACACACACACACACACACACACACACACACACACACACACACACACACACACACGTCTGTAATACCTATCTGTCCATGGCTTTACAGACAGTGCCACATATATGTCCATGTGGCGCCACATCTTGAATCACACTTGTTAACATACACACATTGATACCACTCCTTAACATATCAGTCCTCTAAATCCGTACACAAGCGGTCTCACCACAAGACCTGTTACTACATTATCTGCCTGATCTGTGTGTAGCGGTTTTACATGGCCTCACTGCTGTCATTCGGTATGCACCCTCTGTATGTCCAGACATCATGAACATGACCCCTATATGTCTGGGCTATTTTCTATCCATAATATCAAGCAGTGGTGTGGCATGTGTATGTAATGCTCAGTATATGCCAGATATGCTGCTCATTCAGCCTATCATGTGAAAACTGTAATATATGGAGACACTCCCTGGTGTTGACTAGTACTTCCCCAATGTACCTGTAGTGCTGCATAAGTGGGTTGTAGGTTACCTCCCTGTTGAATGTGATATTAAGGGTGTCTACCTTCCCTCCCAATGCCTGTTCCATGCTACAGACCATATTATGCTATCAGCTGTCCTGTGATTACACACATGACGTGTATTCCTGGTGTGTATTGTGGCAGTCCATGTCCATGTACTGCACGGTCCCAAAGGGAGGTACAGCTGTATGAACACCCCAAAATCTCACAAGTGCATACATGGCCACCCACACAAACACACACATGCACACATGCATCCTCCATGCATCAACCTCCCTCCACTTCACCAGCGTGACCCTACAGACAAACTAACTAACCACCAGGATGCGCACACACACACACACACACACACACACACACACACACACACACACACACACACACACACACACGTGAGGTTGCACAATGATAGTACACACAGTCCTCGTATTACCCATATGTCAACATACAGAACATATGGTACAGAACAGCATGCAGTTCAGCTATAGTCAATCCATGCTAACAACAGTATACATGTGTGTGATGCATGTGCTGTGTCACTAGGTGATGCCCCTACAATGGATACCACTGCACCCATGTACACAGTATTGCTGTGCACCTGTCCTGCACCCTACCATGTACTGTGCAGCACACCTCACAGGTGTACAACCCATTGTGGAATGTGCAGTACTGTGTCAGTTATGTCAGCTTTAATGCTCACAGCCCCTATGTTTTTCAGCAACACATACCTGGGATGATATGTGGACAGTTGTCATTTGTGAATGCCTGATTTATAGCTCTCAACATCAGCGGACCATGTATGACCAATCCAATACTCTTACTCTAACAACCATCAGGGCATACTGTGGCTATGGGGGTTGTACACACTCTTCCTGCTATGGCGCACCCATCCGTGATCTGCATTGGGACCACATCACTGCATATCTTAACAGTACATGTGCCCGATATGTGACATATGTCCTGTACTTTCACATGCAGTGTGTATGGAATGTGTTAGGTGTGTGGATGCTGACCTTGATGCATACACTCTGTGTGGGCATATGTGTGCTATGACGGTTTGACACACCTCTTGTTGTGTGTACTGCAGCAGTCACAACTCCTGGTGGGGATATACCAGCATGGGCCATCTGCAATTGCCAATGTATGTTCAGTCTGCCCTACACATGTCCCCCTACTCTGCATGATTGCAAGGTCAACTCATGTGCACTTCCCTTGGTGTTCACACACTGCCGTCACTATTGCTGTGGGGGTAGGGTTACATTTGCCACAGGTCCTGAACCTGACTCTGTGTGAATACTGCCATTCATAGCATCTTTAGGATCCCTGCTGCAGTGCACTGGTGTGTCATGCTGACACCCCCCCTCCTTCAGCCTTTGTGCAGATGCATGAAAGGTAAGCCCTACACGTGTGTCACTTTGCAGTGCTCCATACACTGAACACCACATGTTACAGCCTAGTCCCAGCTGATAATGTGGACTACTGTAATGCCATATGCCATAGTGCATCTCTGCAGCAGTTGCCATTGTCCTACAGGTATATACACTGGTGTTGCACTGTATATGGGTGTTGTTCCAAACATGTCCCTACTGTAGGCCATGTCTCCCACCATTATGTTACTCCTTGTGGATACATTCTACAATGACAGGATTTTAGTTATCATGCAGGTGTCTGACATACCCTTCCATACCCCATCATGGTCACCCCTGTAATGCCGTGCATTTCACAGTAACAATACGTGCACATGTACAGCATGCATTCTGGGTAAGTGTGTTAGATGTGTGCATGGAATATACCATCGCCATTACATGCCCAGTGTGTTGGCAACCATCTACATAAACCATACTCATCAGCTACAGGCAGCTGCCTTGGTGATATCCCAGAAGGACCTGCATAAGAGGATGAGAGATGCAATGTCAGTGGCCTCACCAGTGGCAGTGCTACAGGGTAGGTGCAGTATTACAATACATTAATGGTGCATTTCCACAATACTACCACATCTGGACATCTGTTTATCACTACTGTGCAGCAACACAATATATCTATGACATTTCAGATATGCATGATCTACCTGTGTTGATGTGGATGTATACGCAACAGTGGTCTACTGGTGTGACCTGTGTCCTTACCTGCATGCTCCTCGGCCGGTGTGTGGGTGACACCCACCTCCACAAAGGTGTCCGGCGGTTGGTGGCAGGCCGGATGGGCAGGTGCCACGAGGCTGGCCAGGAGGTCCTCCACACATGTCAGGGGGAGCTGGATGGCATAGCTCCCCCCTGTGGTGAGGGTGATCCCCCCGGACTGCAGCAGCATGCCAATGGGCATTGCAAAGCAGGTCTGTACAGTGATGTTGGACCTGCTCATAACTGCAGTTGTGCAGTCCGACATCCTTGACCCTGTGGACTAGGTTTTTCTGCAGGGCAGACCACTCCTGCTGGTCATGGGTGGCACTGCCAAACAGCACAGGGTAGTGCTGGATTAAGTATGTGATCAGCACTTCATTTTCAGCTGCTGAATAAGTTGGCAAATGTGCATGTTACATCTTGGCTGAAAGACATAAAGATGGAAACAAGTCTGAGCAACTCATACAGCAAGGTTACTACAGTTCATAATACACATCTCTGTCGCCCCTACACCATATCAGCTACAACAAATTGTACACACAACTCATTAGGTATGGCTACAGCTTACCTACCAGTGGGACAGATATTGTATTGTACCACACTCTCTGCTATGTGATTGTAGCCATGTTCCCTGTGTGGACACTATAATTGCTGGCCTGTTACAGATTAATCACCTGCATGTCATTGTCAGGGTCACTATGGTTCCATATATGCCTATGGCATGGCTGCTTTGTGACTGCTGCACATCTGACATTCTGTGTTATTGGGGATATCTATGCATACAGTTGGACATGTTCCGGTATTGTGTAGACTATTAGTACCAACATATGTTGTATTACAGTGACACAATAACATGTATGTGTACTATTGGCCAGCAGAACCACCTTTCCAAACCCATCTGCCCATGTTACCTGGCCACATCACATGTGTGTCCCACCCTAGGGCCTCCTCATGTACTGGTCCAGCAAGACCATCGGGTGGAACCAACCCAGGGGATGTTGTCCCCCCGGGGGGCACACACAGACATGTTCCTGTCCCTTGAGGTCAGGTCCAGGATCTGTTCCATAATGGGCTCCACAGACCCATGTGGGATGTGCTACATAGGTTCATATGTTCATAGGTTGGTACTAGGCTATTGGCTCTAAGGCCTATGCAAGCCTAGCCATAAGAATTCCCTGGATATTTCTTCCCACAGTATTTACTTCTCTGGGCCCCTGTCTAGCAGGGCAACTGGCATGATCCCAGGGATGAATTTCATATCTCCCATCCAATCATCAAAGTTCGTTTTGAAGAGGGCCAATGAGGCGCTCTGCTTGACATGTATGGGCAGTCTATTCCAGAGTATGGGGAGTCTCTGGGTCTCTGAGGCACCAAGTACACATTCACAGGGACGACATGCTCCTCCTGCTCAGCCTCCAGGCCATGCACCTTCAGAACGTGTATTGCTGTTGTGAGTAGAAGTGGGTGGGAGGCTTGTTCCCATTGTGTCCATGGGGTGTCTACATCACAAACTACACACACTATCCAGGGTGTTTACCCACCACATGTGTCACCACCCCTGTAGACTGTCCTTTATATCTACTAACCCTGACCACCTCCACAACTATACCTGCCATACTTCCTCATACTCCCATTCCATATTTCACAGACGAGGGCAATGTGGTCCCAACAAGGGGTTAACACGTGACATACCCATCCATGTTGCACACACTGCCAACTGTAGATATCTGTGTGTATTGCTATGTGTGCTTCTGCCTCATACATAGCATGCATCACTGTGGTAGTAATATAGGGAACATGTATTTACATACATACATATATGTTTGTGTGTGTGTGTGTGTTTGTATATATGTAGACATGTGCATATAGGTATATATCTATATATGTGTATATATATATATGTAATGTATATATGTGCTCATATATATGTCTACACATGGGTATCTGTATATTGTGGACATACATGTAGATATATATGCATATCTTTATATATTATATATGTGTACATACGTACACATATGCATACCTATATGTGGGGTACATTCAGACATCGGGTCCATGATCTCACAACACTTTCCTTCACAGCTGCACTGTTCTGCCTTGCTACAACACAGACCGGTGCCACATATGGACACAGCCTGACATTAGGGGGGTTATATGTAGGACCAGATTGCAGGTAACCCTATTATACACACCTATGGCATTCGTGCATGCTACATTACAGATTAACCTGAGTATCCTGCAAAGGGTGGGCTGTGGGTCCCACGTGTCCATCATAATGGCATTACTTCCACCACCAGCTATTGGTCTCGTAATATACATACTTCCCATTATACAACACACACTATGACGGTTTACATCTTGTCAGTCTTGTGATCTACACAGTTGATGGCTATGGACCACTACCCACAGGCACAGACACTATTGTCCATAGTAGTTGTTCAGTTGAACATCATTACAGCACCTGATGGCACATATAAATCATTCCACATCATCTATCCCATTATTATGGACCAGGTACTACATTCAGTTACATGCATATATACTTCACATACCTGTTGTGGAAATAATGCCTGTTCTGGATAGTTTGCTGGATGTTATTATAGTTTTTGTTTTCCTTTGGCTTTTACTTTGCCTTTGCCTTAGGCTTTTTTTTGTCTTACTCTGTCTCTCTCTTGGTCTCTCTCCAGTAAATGGATTGAGATGCTTTAAATAGATTGCAGCATGGCTTTTGTAGGTGATGCGCATGATCAGGTGATTGCCTCTGCACCAATCAGTGTCCTCCAATTGCTACCTGCATGCAGCTTGCTGTGTAGTACTTCCAATTACCACTGTCATGGCAACCACCTACTATAAATCCCTACATCATGTGGGTGTGGTCCCTTTACCTTTCCTGCGTGATGGACATCCTTCCTGTGTGTGGGCATCAGTGTTACAGACAGCAGGTAGCAATACCTCTTACAGGAGAACCTGAACACTCAGACCAGTTACATATTTGTAGGAGGTTCCAGAACTACAGACAGAGTGTGATTAGAATTGTGGTATGCATTGTATAGTACTGGTGTTACAGGGTTTGTGTGTACATACTAGTTTACATTGGAATGCAGTCTGTCTGCATAGCTCTCAACTGTGGGCCTATTCTCTTGATGGCCAGAGGGGTGCCTATTATGTTTTGGCTGTCCACCACACAGGTCTTGTGTCAGATATTTCACTGGCAGTGTGTGTGTTGAGTGCTGTCAGTACATGGCTACATCCATTTCTGTTTCTAACTTCAAATCCCTGACTAAGGGTATGTTGCAGACTATCCTGTAACACCAGTGACTTGCTAGTGTATGACAACAGTTTTCCACATATGGGCCTGTGTTCCAGCCTCTGTCCTCCACCTACATACCGGGCTTTGCACATATGACATGCTGCCAGGGGTTGTTCTGTAGTAGGCTGTGAGTATATCTTGATGCCATTCATGCCATCAGTCCACTGCTGTTGTGTCCCCCACACATACGGTGGGATTGGGGCCATATATGTGTGGGCTTCACCTACACAATACATGTGTGCCCTTATGCACTCCAGAGGCCAGTGTATGTAACAGTGGTATATGGCCCTGTATTATTAAGTTGGGGGGGGGTGCACCATAACTAACCTAGGCTGTTACAACTTGTGGGGGTATCAGGGGTAAGCTGCCAAAGGTATCTGGATGTACATTATCATACAATCCACCTTGGGTAAATGCAGGCCTACTGCCTCCTGCCATACAGACTGTTCAGTTTGTCGTTGTGCTTGAGATAGTGTCAGTTATGCCTTGCTATGTAACAGTTACATTGTGTCATCTGAGGTCTTTACCCCCTAGGGATTGTCTACAGAGTGTAGATAGAGGCTGATGAATTATACATCTGCATTACTTACTGTTGATTGTTTGGTATCCTGAGGCCCAGTCTGTCTTCACTATTGTACTACTTGAAGGACAGCAACATGTGTAATCCTTTCCAGACTACTGTATTAGTATAACTGTTTCACAATTGCATAACTCGGTTTATATGGATGTCCATGTCTAAACAGCTGTATGACATGCCATATACAACTGTAATAGTACACAAATAAAGCTTTCCCATTTATGCAAACCTGTGTATACTGTTATATCCTTTGACCTCTCTGTGGGAATATGTTGCAGGCAACGTTTGTCATTTGTATGGGTGGCTCATACAGTGTCCAGTTGGTAAGGTGGTAACTGTAGCCATAGTGGCTGTTCCATATTGTGTGCACCTTCTACATATGTATCTTACTATACTGTGTGTGTATGTGTAGTTACATATCTATCTATATATATATATATATGTGTGTGTGTGTGTGTGTGTGTGTGTGTGTGTGTGTATATATATATATATATATATATATATATATATATATATATATATATGTATATCTGTATCTTTATATATGTGTCTGTGTATATGTCTCCTAAGGATGTTGATGGCTTCCACATTGTACATTCCCTACGGGAGTCAGACTGTACTGCATGATATGTTACTCATACCAGCCTGACATCATACAGGTGGGATGGAGTACTGTTAACATCTTGTGCCCATGTCATGTCAGGTCCTGGTTATGGCATCTGCAACAGCTGGTAGTGTATTGCAGGGCAGATGTGTTTGGCTGTGGGAGGGATACTTATTTGTACAAGACGTATGTTGTTTGGGGCCTCTCAACCCCAGTAACGGTGCATGTGGACATATATGTTTATGTTATGTTCCCATTGTTATCTACAGATGTATGTCGTATATACCTATACAAATATATATATCTGCTTACATATATATATAACTTGCTGTATATATCTATATATATCTATATCTATATCTATATATATATATATATATATATATGTATATATATATATATATATATATATATATATATACACACACATATAGATGTAGACATATATATCTATAGATGTATGCATTTGTATGTATATATGTTTATATATATTTCTATATTATATCTATATCTACAAATGTAGATATGTTATATCTATTTAGATATTAATACATATACTCACATACATACATCTACATGTTGGAATACATTCCCTGTACTGTTGAATAACTGGGTTGGATGATATGTTTGTGAAAACATCAGGGTTATGTATATCTGGCATGGCTGAGTAGTAAATCGCTTTGGCTATGGTGTGCAGGGTCCTGGGTTCGAGCCTTGCAGAGGCTGTTTATTTTGTTGCTGGGCAGAACAAGGGCTGTTGGCTACAGAGTGATTAAGGCAACTTTAAGCAGTTGTAAGTGAGTTTGCGTGGGTTTGAACGGAGGTAAGCACTGTTAACTTCCGGTCACAGTTTCTTATACTCAGCTTCTAAATTGCTTAATCTGTGTAGGAATTGCTTACCCCCATGCAAACGGCCTTAAACCCGCTTACTGCTGGTTAAAAGTGCTTTCGCCCGCTTACCCCCATGCTAATTTCTTTAAAAGAAAAGAAAAAAGGGTTGATAGGAAAGTGGTGAAAAAGGGACACAAAGATGGAATGACAGTAGGGAAAATAGCTAGGGATGTGCAGGAAGGGTGTAGGGAAGGACCATAGCTGCCAATTTCTTCTACAGCAATAGCTGTGCATATACACTGAATTTGGAGGTAGATTTGGACACTCAAACCCCTGCAAGAGGGGTGAAGACAATAATAATAAGTTGTGATGCCTATTAGACTGGATTACATGTGTCCAGTGGACACATGTGTGAAATGGACAGCTATGTATGGGGCGAGATTTTTTTTGTGAACAGATTGCCCTTTTTTTATTTTTTTTCAGGTGAGAGTGGGATGTTGGGGAGGGATAGTAGGTATATTTGGGGAGGTAGGTTGGGTAGGTTAACAGACAAGACAAACAAGATGCATACGGGGCGGTATATGACACATGTGGGGGGTAAACACCTTGATGGGAAAGGGTATTGGGAAATCGGAAGCCCATGAGCCCCCTAGTCGAAACAGTGGGACTGAGGTCCCCACCCATGGGCAGTCACCACTGCACCTTCACAGCCCCGAAGGTGGCTGTACTGAAGCCTGAGTCGCAGAGCCAGGCTGACCCTCTAGGTGTGACATGTGGCCCTCGAGCTGACGTAGCAGATCACCAAACTGCTGGTTGAGCTCGCTACGCACCACGACTCGGACCCAGCGACAGGTGACAGGTTCCTGTCAGTGCCTGCCCCCGGGGGGGCGAGCCCCACCCCCTGAGGTGATTTCACCCGAAGGTGGTGCAGGACCAATGGATAGGGAGGTCCCAGGTTGGGCTCCAGACATGCTGGTGCCTGGTGCCATGGCCAGCTGAGGTGGGACAGGTGGGTCCGCTGAGACCTGCCTTTCCAAACCTGCTATAGTGTTTAGATTTTATCATCATATGTGGGTTAGTAATAGTCAACACATTCCAGGATTAGGTATAACAGCATGCATAGATATTCCTACTAACCCAGACACCAGATATTGAACAGTTGCATAACAAAAAGAACACATGCATATATAGGACCACAGTGTGAATAAGAACAGCATGCAGGTACATTGATGGCACCATGCCACCAATGTTGGAATAATTCAATGTAGCACATGCATGGGAACAAATAAAAATATTTATCAACCAATAGGACATAATCAGTACATTGGTGTCATTACATACAGGTTGAGGTGGGTATGTAGTTTATTGTTGGAGATATGATGGGGGGAGAGAAAGATGTCAATTAACAACTAGTATATTCCTGTAGTCCACATTACCTAGTTAATGCTGTTATCTGTACCTTACAAGTATTACTACACTGCCCTATAGCCTTAGTTTGGACAGTGATATGGCTGTCATCATCATTATACCTAAACTGGTTTTACCTGCAGTATACACCTCTTACCTGGTATACCTGTGGAGGGAATGTTTGTTAACACTAACTGTTTCTACACATACTCCCATATTCCGGGTTGCTGTTGTGCACATAGCTATCCAACTCTTTCTGCACAGACTCTGGCCATGTCTTGACCACATGCAGGTGTACTGGGACATATCTAGACTATTGCCCTCTTCAACCTTTAGTGACTTGACACACACATATACATGCTTTCCTACACAGTTATATTATGTTACACAGTGTGTATGACAGTGATCAGTGATACTTTATTATTCAGAGAAACTGCAATACTCACAATTCCCTACATTACCAGAGTAAACAGTACCAGTACAGGGTATAATGGTTTTTATTTCTAAGCACAGTGTTCGTATCTGACATACCTGTGGGAGCAATGTTTGTTAGCACTACCTGAATGTCGCCACACAAAGTTCCAGATTATACATTAGCATTATGCACATACATCTCACTCTGTTACTGTACACACTCTGGTCACAGCTTGGCAACATGGGGGTGTAGATAGGACATACTTGGCGTATTACTCTCCTAACAGTTTTGGGAGTTGCTACAGTGACAGGTTTGTTCTCATAGATGTTTGACAATCACTTGTATTCCCTGTTTGCTGGCTAAACATCTGGGATTATTCCCAGGGGGACAGGCAGCAGATATGGGCCCATATACTGGACATTCTGGTCTTATCTATACAGTTGTGGGGTATGATTCTGTATGCAGACTACTTCCACTCCCAGGATTCAGACCATGGCTGTCTGCTACAACTTAAACACTGTCCATCAGAGTTGTGTGTGCTATATATATTGCTGCTTTCTGTCTTCTAATTCTCCTGTGCTTTTGCATTCTGACCATGTATTACCACACTCTCATACAGATTTTCTAGACAGTTATAATTTGTAGGACAGTGTGGGCGACAGTGATGAGTAATACCTCACTATTCAGAGCAACTGCATCAGTCACAATGCCATACAATACCAATGTAAACAGTACCAGTACAAGGTATCATTCTTGTATGTCGGGGCACAGTTTTGGTATCTGACAGACCTGTGAGAGAAATGTTTGTTAGCACTACCTGAATGTTGCCATACACAGTACCAGATTCCACATTACTATTTTGCACATACATCTCACTCTGTTACTGTACACGCTCTGGTCACAGCTTGACAACATGGGGATGTAAATGGGACATACATGGCTTCTTACTCTCATAAGGTTTTGGGGAGTTGCCAGTGTGCCAGCTTTGTTCTCATAGATGTGTCACTCAGTTGTATTTCCTGTTTGCTGCCTATACGTCTGGTATCATCCCACTGATTTCTCTGGGGGACAGGTTGACAGGCAACAGATATGGGCTACTTTACTGGACATTCTGGACATATCTGTACAGTTGTAGGGTATGATTCTGTATGAAGACTACTACCACTGGCAGGATTTGAACCATGGGTGTGTGTGTGCTAAAAATACAACAGTTCACATCTCAGTTGCATGTGCTGTTCGGGTTTTGTTGTCTACCTTTTCCCTGTTTTCTGTCTATGTGTCTCTCAGTTGTACTAAATGGCCTCTGGGGACTGCACCAGTCATATACAGGCATTCCTACACATTCTATTTATGGTGCACGGTGTCAGTAACAGTACTTAATACAACAGTACTATTACGTGATTGCAAGTCTACATTACCATATGATACCAGAGTATACACATGCAGTCCAGCAGTTAGACCTTTATTGTCAGGCTATTACACTTTTATTTACATACATACTATGTGGGACTCTTCCTGCCATATTCTCCATTGTATGCAGTGATTGCCTTAAACAATAAAGGTTTTATACAGGTGATTAATTAACTAATACTTTTAGATTTATTTCCTATGACAGTACATGCAAGAGTATTACTGACCTGCATCGCATTGCAACCTCTCCAGGCAACTTCCATAGGCCTCCTGGTTCACGGCCCACTCAATTGCAGCTGTGGAGGACATAAGAGGAATATTTAGCCATACCTCTCCATGATATACATGAGCTGGCAATTATTACACATATAGTGGGGTGATACTTACACACAGCTGGGACATCCCCTGCTGTTCTTGCCTCTTGTATCCATTGCTCCAAGAGGTCCCCCTTAAGCCACTTCTGGTCGGCATAGTGATGCCTGACCTGCTCACCAGTTCAGGGTATGCCAGTGGCACTGGTGAGGTCACGGGAGAGATGGTCCCAGGCTTCCACTTTATTTTGGGAACCCTGTTACTGACCCTGCAGCAGTCTCTGCTCATGGTCTTTGAGAAGGAGTCCTACCATGACTCTGGACTCTTGGATGCACCAGGGCTGCACCCAAAAGCGCACTCCCTCTCCCCCTTCCTGACATGGTGCCAGCAAGGGGAAGCTACAACCAGTTATAAGATGTATTCCCACCTGTTGAGTTTAAGTAGGGCTGATTTCCTGCATTTTTCCATGATTGGCTGGTTTTGAAAAGGCTAAGTTATGGGCAAAACTGCTTACCTAAGGTTGGCATTGTTTAAAGGGGTATACCACTGAGCACAATGAGGTAGCTGGCCTACACATTGCTTACACCTCCTAAGCTGGCCTGTGCAATGTTTAG
>NC_056732.1:436259362-436266862 GCF_019279795.1 Protopterus annectens | reverse complement strand
ATATCATGCCAAGTTGAGGTATGACTCACAGACTTCTTAATAAATGTAATTTAAAACACAGAGCAAGGCAAATTAAAAACTTTACAGAGATTCAGTTAGCCTCAGCTCAGTGAAATAAAATAGTAGAAGTAATCACTTTGGAGCATTTAATGTACATTCCAGTGACGTGTATGATAATATTTCCCTGAGAATCTATTCTTCAGGTAACATAAAACAGTTTATTATGAATAAAAAATGAAAAAAGGCAGGGCAGCGAGCTGCCATCAATACATATTACTGCTCTTTCATAGTACATGTTAGAACCTAGATATTACTTATACCACCCCAAAGTACTTGAGGGACCTAAGCAGCCCTGTTGGATTGTTAGACACTCTTGCAAGCTGCAGTTTATTTTACAGTGTGCTTCACTTAGTAAATACATTGAATGGACTTTTTTCAAGTAGGTTGTACTTCAGAAGCTGGAAGTTTGAAGATTTGTGTCGTTGGCAAGTGGGTTAGGGTGGGAGCATTTGTGTTTGCTTGTTAGGGTTAGAGTTAGAGCATAGTAAGGGGATAGATTTAGTAGTGTGTGCACACAAGTATTTTTGGGTTACAGTTAGAGTAAAGGCTACATAAGGGGATAGATTTAGTGGTGTGTGCATGTGTGTGAATGTTTTTGGGGTGTGTGAGTGAGCTTGCCAATGGCAATCTGTGTTACATTATGCTGTTGCATATTTTTGAATGTGTGTATGTGTGCTGTGAGTGTTAGCTGGTTGAGTTTACAGTAGGAGTTAGGTTAGGGTATAGATGTAGTGTGTGTGTGTGTGTGTGTGTGTGTGTGTGTGTGTGTGTGTGTGTGTGTGTGTGTGTGTGTGTGTGTCTTCGATAGTATTGCTAGGGAATGGGGTTTTCATTAGTTAATGTGCAGGTTTTGGATTATAGGCAGGGACAGGGTTAGGGTTAGCATCCACGAGTAATGTGAGGTGGGAGGAGGGCAAGTGCCCTTGACCAGCTTATTCATATGTGCAAATCCAAACCCTCTCCCTGCTCCTAACCCCAACCTTTCACATTAAGTTACAAAAACCTGTTCTCCAAACAGTGTCACTATTCAGACAAATCTAGTCTAGGGATACTGTTGGGTTATAGGCTTAGTGTTTGGGAAAGGAAACTATATGTTTCCTCTTTTGATCACATGGGTTTCAAAGATTTTTTTTTTGTTTGAGTTTTCATTCAGACTGCCACAATCACTAATGTATTTTGCATTAATGTTTGTGCAGTTTGATTAAGTATCCATTAATCCCCCATAGTTTTGGGTTACATAGCACTCAAATCTTCCATATAAGCTACCCCAGCTGACACTCAAAATCATTCATACTAACATACCATGTTAATGTACACACTCTAGAAGCATTTATTGTTTCCCATCAAATGTGTAGCTATTCATCTAAAACATTTCTTGAAGTTACAAATACAAACACTGAAATTAGTGTAATAAGTTAAAAGACAGTGTCTTGCATTCATTCCTAAGTGCATCTGTCACTGTGGATTATGATCAGTCACCAATCATAGCCAATTTATTAATGTGTTTTAGAAATGGAGTTGATAAATTCACCTCCTTAAGATTTCAAGAACGTTGGTCTGATGTCCCAGTCATGTTTCTTTATAGTATATGGAGCTCTAGTTACTGGATGTACTTACTATCTGTCTGTTTATGTATCTATATATCTGTCTGTCTATCTGTCTATCAATATGTGGTGTGTGCATGTGTGTGAATGTTTTTGGTGTGTGTGAGTGAGCCTGCCAATGGCAATCTGTTTTACATTATGCTGTTGCATATTTTTGAATGTGTGTATGTGTGCCTGTGAGTGTTAGCTGGTTGAGTTTACAGTAGGAATTAGGTTAGGGTATAGATGTACTGTGTGTGTGTGTTTGTGTGTGTGTGTGTGTGTGTGTGTGTGTGTGTGTGTGTGTGTGTGTGTGTGTGTGTGTGTGTGTGTGTGTGTGTCTGTGTGTGTGTGTGTGTGTGTGTTTGTGTTTGTGTGTGTGTGTGTGTGTGTGTGTGTGTGTGTGTGTGTGTGTGTCTGAGTGTCTTCAATAGTATTGCTAGGGAATGGGGTTTTCATTAGTTAATGTTCAGGTTTTGGATTATAGGCAGGGACAGGGTTAGGTTAGCATCCACGAGTAATGTGAGGTGGGAGGAGGGCAAGTGTCCTTGACCACCTTATTCATATGTGCAAATCCAAACCCTCTCCCTGCCCCTAACCCTACCCTTTCACATTAAGTTACAAAAACCTGTTCTCCAAACAGTGTCATTATTCAGACAAATCTAGTCTAGGGATACTGTTGGGTTATAGGCTTAGTGTTTGGAAAAGGTAACTATGTTTCCTCTTTTGATCACATGGGTTTCAAAGATTTTTTTTTGTTTGAGTTTTCATTCAGACTGTCACAATCACTAATGTATTTTGCATTAATGTTTGTGCAGTTTGATTAAGTATCCATTAATCTCCCATGATTTTGGGTTACATAGCATTACCCCAGCTGGCACTCAAAATCATTCATACTAACATACCATGTTAATGTACACACTCTAGAAGCTTTTATTGTTTCTCATCAAATGTGTAGCTGTTCATCTAAAACATTTCTTGAAGTTACAAATACAAACACTGAAATTAGTGTAATAAGTTAAAATACAGTGTCTGCATTCATCCCTAAGTGCATCTGTCACTGTGGATTATGATCAGTCACCAATCATAACCAATTTATTAATGTATTTTAGAAATGGATTTGATAAATTCACCTCCTTAAGATTTCAAGAACATTGGGCTTATGTCCCAGTCATGCTTCTTTGTAGTATATGGAGCTTTAGTTACTGGATGTACTTATTATCTGTCTATCTATGTATCTATATTCCTGTCTGTCTCTCTATCAATATAGCTGTCTTTAATTTTTTTTACCAGATTAGGATAGAGATCACGAGAGACCAATTTCCATCTCAGCCCATGACACAGAGAAAGTCAGAATTATATTTACTGAGAGATAGAAAGACTGTGATGAAAATACATACCTGTAAAATACCGTTAGTGGCTAACAAAAATGCAAAGAGTATATGCGATTGTAATGCACATTATTTACAATAAATCAAGACAAATCTCACGTAGAATGTGAGTTATTTGTGTAATTATTACAGCTGTTTGTTGTCAAATTGGGAATGACAGGATAGTTGAGAGGACTAAAGAATGTTAGTTTATCAGTAGTTGGAAGGAGAAGTTAGGTAAAAAAAAGGTTTACGTGAGTGAGATGTGTAGAGTCATGCAATCGAATGTATCATATGAGGGAGAGTAAGAGCGTTACTAATAGGAGAAAAAGAGAGTGATGTAACCCATGTGATATGGTTGGATAAGAGGCAATGACATTTGCCTGATGAAAGGAGATGGGACTTTAATTGAGCCCTACATTTTAGGTAGGATGATGCGTCTTTTATTTGTGTGGAAAGTCATTCCCCAGATTTCTGGACCTGGTATGCAGAAACAGTTGTCTGTACAATGGAATTTAGTTTTGGGGGGGGGGTTGAAGTGTGGGGGCATAGTGGTTGTAGTTTCTGAGGCTGTAAGAGGAAAGTTGCCTAATTAGTTAAGCTTTTAGAGGAGGAAAGTCTGGTTGATTAGGAGTCTGAATAGTTGGGAACCATTGAAAAGGTTAACCCTTTTTTGAACAGGGAGCCATTTTGTGTTTTTAAGTGTTTTACAGTGATATTCATTTTTAATTGCTTGGATGTGTGTGTAATTCGCTTTTGATGATGAGTTTGTCTTAAGAGGAGTCATTATTCAAGTTGAGACAGTAGAATGCCATTACCTATGGCTGTTCAGGAGGTTTTAGTAAGGAACAGACACATTTTATTGACCCAAAATAGGGGATAGCTAAAATGTATTTTTTGTGCAGTCAAGGTGGAATGAGAAGTTAAGGGAAGGGTCAAGCCATATGCCAAGGTATTCGAAAAAGGTATTTTTTTCTTTGTGGGTATTATTATGATCATAAAAAGAGTTTTGTGTTTTTTAAGTTTATGTTTGGTTTTCAAAATTATACTTTGGGGTTTGCTGGAATTAAGAAGGATACTTTTGTTGGTGATCCAGTAAATTAAATTTAGAAAATCTGCTTGCAGGTCTGTTTGGAGGTAGAGCACTGAGCTGTTTGTGCAAAAATAGTGCCATGTTTTCTACGTAAGAAAAAAAGGATGGGATGATGTAGGTCAACGGGAAATTTATTTATAAAGATGAAAAATAGTCGAGGAGCAAATATGGAATCTTGAGTTACTCCTTTTTGAAGGCTGATTGATGTAGAAACTGAGGTATAAATGTTGACAGGGAAGTAGGAATTGGTGAAGTAGTTGTTGAAGCCAAGGTAGAGAATCGGAACTTATACCCACTTGTAGTAGGTGATGGAGGAAGATAAAGTCAATGAGGTTGAAAGAGTTTTTAAATTCAGTAAATACAGTGCCCATTACTTGTGTCCATAGCTAGTAGTATTTCACTGGTTAGGGTCCATAGGGCTGTGAGTATACTGCTACTGCTGGACTAGAACCTATGTTATGGAAGATAATGTTGTAGGTAGCAATGTACTGGGTGAGTTGAAGACATAATTTTTTCAGGCAGTTTGCCTGTTGTGGGAAGGATAGAGATTGGCATGCCTCAGGAAGTCTTGGTGTGGTTAGATTGGCTTGGAATTGGCTGATAATGACTATTTTCCATGCATTTGGTTGTATTAGGCAGAGAGACTGAAGATGTATTGCAGGGGTTTTGTGAGGTAGCACTTGCAGTGGTATGTAAACCAGGAATAGTGGATATCTGTGCATGGTGGGATGTTAGTTTTTGTTGCAAAAAAGTTATTAAAAGTCTCTTGTTTTGACTTGTTTAAAACTGAGGTATATAGAAATCTGGTTCTGGGTGGGATGGGGAGTCAGTGTGAGTGTTTGGTAGGGTGGTCAGTTTGGAGAATTCATTAAGGAAGTTGTAGGAAGAAAATGTAGATGCTGCAGTTGGTGGGTTGTTTTGAATATCCCTTCCAGTGAGTTGATTCACTTCTTTACAATACTGCTTTGGTGATGTAACTAAGGATTATTGAAATGTTTCCAAATGTTTTGCATGGTGGCATTTGTGTCATCATATTGCTTGTTATGTGAGGGTTCCAATATGGACATATTGTTGCCTATTGCCAAGGGAGGAGTTGTTTTTCCATGTCTAAAATTTGAAAAAGCACAGCTGAAACTAAATGGCAACTTGATAAATGCTGGAACTAGATAAACATTAAATAATGTAAAGGACCAACACAAAAAACTGTTTGTAAGCTGAGCGCTTTCATTCAATTTAACAGAACTTCATCAGAGCAAATACAAACAGATTAAAATGACGTAATCTGTTTGTGTTTGCTCTGATGAAGTGGGTGGATGATAATGTTTGAAATTAAGCTGGGTTTAGTTTTGGTTAGATGTAAAATGGAATATTACTAGTGCCCAGGTTAGGGCACATGGCCTGTTGCAGGTTGAAGTTGAGCAGAAATTCACTTATATCATGCTGGATAGACTGAAGCATATTTTAAGTTGAAGTCACCTAGGAGGATGCGGTTGTTTTTGTTTGTTAGTAAGATGTAATTCTCTTGAATTAGTGTATGGAATTTATCAGGTGTGGAAAGAGTAGGTAGGTAGGTTACTGAGAGGTGCATGATTCATTTGTTTATTTGTGATCGTTTGTAGAAGTAGCCTGTTAGGAGCAGTGGCAGATAATGTATTCACTCGGGCTAGGCGTTGGATGTTTAAATGAGTTTTATTTTGTAAGAGAGTTTGACCACCATTGTTTGGTTGGATTTAGCATCCAGAAAGTAAATGTAATGTGGGGAAAATGGTATAAGGTTGGGTTGTCCTTTTAAATCCAGGACTTGGTAACAGCTAGAATTTTTTTTTTAAAAAGAGCATCAATCTGGTCTAGCTTGTTACAAAGGCTCTGTGCATTTATTAAAAGACAAGAGAGTTGGGGTGAGCCTGTTTTGGTTTCAGTGTCATTTAGGATGAGTAGAGTGAAGATAAGAATGTGCTTGTACAGCATTTTGGGGAATTTAATTGCATTTTTTATGTAGTAAGAAATATGCATTGAGATAGACAAATTTAGGGAGGCTGTGTTTTTGTAGTCAGGCTGGGTGCTGGATGAAAGGGTTGTGCCAGTGGTTAGAAAATTGTTGTTTGTTAGTGTGCTTGAGGGGTTGATGAGATCATTTGCATAGGGAGTGGAGGTTATAAATGGAGGGTTGAAGGGATGTGGTAATGTATGTATGTGCATGTGTGTTGCAGTCTAAAGTTATGTTTGTTGTGTATGAGTAGCAACAGTATGGTTTGTAATTTGATGTATGCATTTGTTACATATGAGCAAGACTTCGCTGGCTTTTACTGACTGCTCTTAATCCCTAACATGAGACCCAATTTTAACAGCACCTATGTGTACTTAACAAGCTTTTCTTAAGCTCCATTTAGTTCATAAGTTCATAGTTGAATAATAGGCTGTCAGTCTGCAGACTGTTATTACCAACCTCGCCAGTAACCAGAGGTTAGAATCAGCCCTGTACTTTCTATCTGCAAAGTAAAGGCCTTAACCATTATGATGACCCCTCCCCCTAAGTGCTGTTAAGATTGAGTCTTACACTAGGAGCATCTGAAGGGTGCTTCACTAGCTTATCTTTTTCCCAGTTTTGGAGCATAATCATGGCATTCCATGCTTTACAACATTTTGAATGCACCATTTTGATGTCAGGAAGGTGCATATCAGGTTTATCTTTTCCCAGTTACAAAGTATAACTAGTGTTCTCCATGTAGAAGAAGACTAAAGTTAACAGTGTTAAACAAAGCAATTGTCATTGGGTGAATATACCAAAGAAGACAACACCAAAGAAATAAGATGCAAGAGAAAGAGGAAAACAAATGTGTATCAAAAGCAGGAACATAAATGCATTGCAATAAATTATAGATACATAAAAAATGGAGTTTTAAATTTATTTCACCTGCTAGAGTCTGGTACAACTTGTGACAGTAACTAATTTTTGTCTTGCATTAAAATCTGTTGTAGTAAAATGGTAACTTTTCCCTTTGTTTAAATGGCATTCTGATCTCTATTCTGCAAGCTTTGTTATACCCCACTGCTGTTTTAGATTAACAGCAGTTAGAAAGCCTATGAGTCAGGCTGGCATTCAGATGTTTTTTTTTCCTCGCAGCTTATGTCTTCTCTTTAGGTGAGGAGGGGTTACTAATTAGAAAGAAAAGACTGGAGCATTTTGGGCATTTTGCCCTTCAGTTACCTTGTTGACTATGGGTGCTACTAGTGCTGGTAGTATGTAGAACTTTATATTTAGTAATCCAGACATTTTCTGCTGTTGCCACTTCTTTGGTGAATCTTGATTGATGCATTCTTCTCTGATTCCCCACCCTCCCAGTGTCAAGGACTGCATGCTGAAACTATGAATCACTCCAGGGTGCAGGCACTC